>NW_024871037.1:0-22500 GCF_019054845.1 Dipodomys spectabilis
CCGCAGTCGTTTGCTGGATGCCAGTCCAGCAGCTTGTGCCTCAGTCAGCCTGCTTTGTCCCATTGTGCTTAGCTCTGAGTGACCCTCCTCCTGAAGGAGAGGAAGGAAGGAAGGAAGGAAGGAAGGAAGGAGGAGGAGGAGGAAGGAAAGAAGGAGGAGGAGGAGGAAGAGGAGGAGGAGGAGAGGAGGAGGGAAGGAAGGAAGGAAAAGAAGGAGGACGAGGGAGGGAAGGAAGGAAGAAGGAGGAGGAAGAAAGGAAGGAAGGAGGAGGAGGAAAGGAAGGAAGGAAAAGGAGGAGGAGGGAAGGAAGGAAGGAGGAGGAGGAGGAAGAGGAGGAGAAGGAGAGGAGGAGGAGGAGGAGGGAAGGAAGAAGGAGGAAGAGGAGGAGGGAAGGAAGGAAGGAAAAGAAGGAGGAGGGAAGGAAGGAAAGAAGGAAGGAAGGAAGGAAGGAAGGAAGGAAAGAGGGAGGAAGAGGAAGGAAGGAAGGAGGAGGAGAAGGAAAGGAAGGAAGGAAAGAGGAGGAGGGAAGGAAGGAAGGAAAGAAGAAAGAAAGAAAGAAAGAGAAAGAAAGATGTGGGACCTCAAAAGTCCTAACATCCAAATTCTGGGGTACCCCACTAGGAGAGATGGCAGAGATCTTTATTTCACCCAAACCCTTGTCCTGACCCCTGCAGTGCAGCCCTCACCCCCATATCTGACCCGCTGGAATGTGGGTTCCTGGTACAAAACCAGATAGAAGAGTCCTCCCTCCCCTCTCCCCCCTCCCCCCTGCCCCCTCACCACCCCCCACAGCTGGAGGCTGCTGTCCCAGCCTGAGCCTGGCTGGAGCTGGTTTGTATCTGGCAATCCCAGGCTAGACCTGAACAGGCACACCCCCTCCCTTGGCAGCTGCTGCTGAACACATTCCAGCCATAGCCTCTAGCACCCCATCTGTAAGGAGCATGGACTCAAATCACCCCTCTGCCAAACAGAGCCCCCCCCTCCTGCCCCCCTCCCCACATCCCCACCCCCCACCATCTCTAGAAACCTTTCCAAGTTCCTGGGGAAGGTGTCACACATGAATGAATGAATGAATGAATGACCGTGTCCCATGTCTTTTGTGTTGTCTGAGACAGGATTCTGCTTTGGTACCCAGCTCTTGAGTGCTGGTATTACAGGTGTGTGCTACTATACTTGGCTTTCTGATTTTTTTTTTTTTTTTTTTTTTGGTCAGTTGTGGGGCTTGAATTCAGGGCCTGAGTACTGACTCTGAGCTTCTTTTTGCTCAAGGATAACACTCTACCACTTGAGCCATAGCACCATGTCTGGCTTTTTCTGTGGATGTGGTACTGAGGAATGGAACCCAGGGCTTCATGCATGCTAGGCAAGCACTCTACCACTAAACCACCTTCCCAACCTGGAGATAAGATCTCACAGGGAACTTTTCTGCCTGGGCTGGCTTTGAGCTATGATCCTTAGATCTCAGCCTCCCGAGTAGCTAGGATAACAGGAGTGAGTTGCGGGTACCTAGCTCTAATAGGATATTTTGGTTTTGGCCCACAAACTTGAAAAGAAGATGGGGAACTTATTAATACCTGGGGCAGGGGGGGAGGGGGGAAGACAAATCCAAGAGGGACTCTGATTGCCAATTAACCAGCCAAAAGTTGGGAGTGGAGCTATGGCTCAAGCAGCAGAGCACCAGCCTAGAGCAATCACCAAAAGCAAAACCAAAAAACTAAGGGACAGCCTTCAGAATTCAAGGTACACACACACACACACACACACACACACACACACACACACACACACGTGTCCTACAGAACTGCTATCCTCTACCCTGCCCTGCCGACCTCTGAGGCAGCCTTCCTTCTTGCTCCCTGCCTCAGTTTCCCTTCTGCCACCAACAGAAAGCCAGTCGGAGGCTGAAGAGGCCACCACGAATTTTTTTTTTCAAGCCCTGGATAGAGAGAGATCCTTACATGGGGGGGGCACTGTTTTGTCCCCCCCGGAGCTTTGGAAGGAGCCAGGGGAGTCTTATCTGGTGACTCCGGCCCTCCACCCAGGGACAGGAAGTCGTATTTTGGTCCTGGGGAAAAGAGGCAGTGGGAGAATGGCAGCTTAGATCCAGCCATGTTTACTCGGGGCTTGGGGGGGGGGGCGCCCTCCTAGCTCAACAGGCTTCCATTCATCGGGGAGTCCCATAAACCTTTTGGGGACACCTTGAGGTTCAGAATTCCTGGGGCGCCAAGTCTAACTGCTTCCCCCCAATTCACTGGGGACCCTAGGTAGCAGGTGGAGTATGGGGTTGGTAAGGAGGACTCGGACATACTTCCATTTTATACCTTTGTAATTGTGTGTGTGTGTGTGTGTGTGTGTGTGAGAGAGAGAGAGAGAGAGAGAGAGAGAGTTGGTTCTGGGGCTTGAACTCAGAGCCTGAGCTTTTTTTCTCTTTTTTTCTTTGCTCAAGCCTAGTGCTTCTACCACTTGAGCCACAGCTGTATTTCTAGCTTTTTGCTGGTGCATCTTACAGACTTTTCATCCTCCAGGCCTGGCTTTGATGGGTGATGGTCAGATCTCAGCCTTCTGAGTAGCTACGACCATAGATGTGAGTTACCAGTGCCCAGATTCGTTGTTGTTTGCTTGTTTGTTTTTACATTCACTGTATTGGAGTAGAGGTTCCTGCCTGGAGCTCATACAGATCCAAGCAGGTGATGGAGGTTGAAATCAGGCTTCTTGGCCAAGATCTTCCTGTTTTCTCTTACATTAAGCCCTGAAGGCAGAACTTCATCTCCTCAAGCTAGGTTTCAGAGAAATGGTCTCAAATTATATCACTTAAAAAAAATGATGCTTGTCTTGGGACTTGACTCAGGGCCTGGGCACTGTCCCTGAGCTTCTTTTGCTCAAGGCTAGTGCTCTACCCCTTGAGCCACAGCACCACTTCTGGTTTTTTCTGTGTATGTGGTACTGAGGACTCAAACCCAGGGCTTCATGCATGCTAGATGAGCACTCTAACACTAAGCCACCTTCCCAGCCCTCCAACTTTTTAATTCATGTAGCATTCTTCCACTTGAGCCACACCTCCGCTTCTGCTTTTTGCTGTTATTTGGAGTTCAGAGTTTGCGTCTACCTCAGTTAGATCCAAACCTTGATTCTCAGACTTCAGCCTCCTGAGTAGCTGGGATCATAGGGGTAAAGCCACTAGTTCCTGGCTACTTACTTCTTCATTGGGACTAACATCGGGCCTTTGGGTTACTAACAATCCCATGGAAATAGATCTCATGATGGGCCTTTTACATGGTCCAAAGTCCTCCAATTATGGTTGTGTGTGTGTGTGTGTGTGTGTGTGAGAGAGAGAGAGAGAGAGAGAGAGAGACAGACAGACAGACAGACAGACAGACAGACAGACAGACAGAGACAGAGACAGAGAGAGAGAGAGAGAGACAGAGACAGAGAGATAGACAGAGAGAGACAGAGACAGAGACAGAGACAGAGAGACAGAGTGTATGTCCTGGGGCTTGAACTCAGGGCCAGAAAGCTGTCCCTGAGCTCCACCATCAGCTTGGTTTGGCAGTTATTTGGAGATAAGAGCTTCATGGAGCTGGGAAGGTGGCTCAGTAGTAGAGTGCTTGCCTCGCATGCATGAGGCCCTGGGTTCGATTCCTCAGCAACCACCTAAGCAGAAAAAGCCCGGAAATGGCGCTGTGGCTCAAGTGGTAGAGCTGAAGAGCTAAGGGACAGCGCCCAGGCCCAGAGTTCAAGCCCCACGACTGTCAAAAAAAAACCACAAAAGTCTCACGGATTTTCCTGCCTAGGTTGGCTTTGAACCACGATCCTCAGATCTCAGCCTCCTGAGTAATAAGCCTGACAGGCGTGAGCCACTGGCTCCCTGTGATCAGCCTCTCTTAGGACCTTGAGATCATCTCCTTTTCAACCCTGGTCTTTTTGGGGTCTCTAGCTACAAATAAATCTCAGTCCTTGGCGTGGCTGCTGCGTACCTCTGAGTTGAGGTACTGCTTTGCTAACAAGGTAGG
The DNA here is from genome assembly GCF_019054845.1 of Dipodomys spectabilis. Taxonomy (NCBI): domain Eukaryota; kingdom Metazoa; phylum Chordata; class Mammalia; order Rodentia; family Heteromyidae; genus Dipodomys; species Dipodomys spectabilis. Next base: position 4,011 of record NW_024871037.1, read on the forward strand.
GGGGAAAAATACCCTCTAATCCAGACCCGCTTACCACAGTACCCCCCCCCCCCCATGCCCTTAGACAACCTAGGCCAGCCCCAGGGGACCTTACTTGGGGCCAGAAAGGTGGGAAGGGGGGAGGTGTCCAGCTTCCCACACACCTTCCGAGTGGGGTGTGACTTCCCGTTGGAGTGCTTGTAAAATGCTCAGAAGCCTTGGTGTGTCCCTGGAGTATGTGTGTGGGGGGAGGGGAGGGATGGAGGGGGAGAGGGGAGGAATATGTGGGGTGTAGGGGTGGGGGGAGGAGGGGAGATCTATGCTTCAGAATACCCCACCCCTAACAGGCACGTGTTTCCCCCCCACCCCCCACCCCACAGTTGCTATTTTTAACCTTTAAGAGTTCCTGCCGACTGCAAAGTTTTTCTTAAACCTAAAATATCGCTGAGGTCTCGGGCATGTGAGCCAGAGGCCGGCCTGGGCCCTGTGGTTAGAAGGGAGGAGGGGGAGTCAGGAAGGAGGTGGCGAGGATTGAAGAAAGGGGGTTTAGCTCAGACACTGGGTCCTCAAAAGCAAGCAAGCAAGCAAACAAGCAAGCAAAGCAAGCAAGCAAAGCAAGCAAGCAAGCAAGCAAGCAAGCAAGCAAGCAAGCAAGAAAGAAAGAAAAGAAAGAAAGAGAGAGAGAGAACTGTGGCAGTGTTTTGTGGATGGCCTTTGGTTATTCCCAAAAGTCGTGGGGAATGTCAGCACTAGAACCATCTCTGAACCTCAGTTGTCTCTCATCCTGAATGCCTTCGTGGTATGGAACATCTCTGGGACCCAGATTAGGACGATGGATGTCTGTCTATCCAACACCTCCTGTAATTCCAGCTCCTGGCCCAGAGACTCGGTAGATGTTGGCTGAACTGGTCAGAGAAAGGAAGTAACTCGAGAAAGTTCATGAAAGTCTGTGTTGAGTGTTGGGCACTGGTGGCTCACGCCGGTCATCCTAGCTACTCAGGAGGTTGAGTGAGATCTGAGGATCTTGGTTCAAAACCAGCCAAAGCTGATTCAAGAGCTGGGCGCTGCTGGTAGCTCATGCCTGTCATCCTAGCTACTCAGGAGGTTGAGATCTGAGGATCTCGGTTCAAAGCCAGCCTGGGCAGGGACATCGGTGAGACTCTTATCTCCAGTGAACCACTAGAAAACTGGAAGCGGCGCTGTGGCTCAAGTGGTAGAGCACTTGCCTTGAGCTGAAAAGCTCACGGACAGCGCCCCAGGCCCAGAGTTCAAGCCCCATGACCGACGGAAAAAAAAGAAAAAAAAAGAGAAAGCTAGCATGAGCCAGACAATCCATGACACTCTTATGTCCGATTAACCAGCACTAGTAGCTCATGCCTGTAGGACTTGAACTCAGGGCCTGGGCACTGTCCCTGTTCTCTTCAGCACAAGGCAGGTGCTCTACCACTTTGTGCCACTTCCGGTTTTCTGGTGGTTTATTGGAGATAAGAGTCTCACAGACTTCCCTGTGTGGGCTGGCTTTGAACCTGGATCCTCAGATCTCAGCCTCCTGAGTAGCTAGGATGACAGGCGTGAGCCACTGGCGCTGGGCTTGTGTCTGGCTGAATTTTTTGTACAGTAATCTTGGTCCAGATGGTGGGCTGTGATTGGAAAGTGGGCTGAGAGTGGGGGTGGGGTCTTAGCCATTTCCGGTTACACCCAACACCAGTTCTTCAGCTTTTCTGTTCAGACCAGGACTCCCCAAGACAGGGCCCTGGGATTGGAGTCATGGCTCAGTTGGTAGAGTGGCAGCATCTGGTACCAAGTTCAAGTCTTGGTCTTGGACCTAAAAAAGAAGCAAACAAGTAACCAAGAGGCAGAGCCTTTAAGATGGATGCCACTGTATTCCCAGATTCTCAGGAAACTTCAAGGAAGCCACTAGGATCGTGAAGAATCCTGGCCAATTCTCTTCTTGTGGACAAGACTCGAAATTTCAGTCCTGAAAGCTGTACCATGGCAAAGATCAGGGTAGTTGGGGGGAAGGGAGACTCTAGTCCACTTCGGGCTTTTTCTGCTTATGTGGTGCTGAGGATTTGAACCCAGGGCCTCATGCATGCAAGGCAAGCGCTCTACCACTGAGCCACCTTCCCAGCCCCAAGCATTGGGCCTCTTAAAGCCTCTAGCTGGCTTTGATCCTGGACCAAGTACCCTAATCTGCTTTGGGGTGTGGCATTAGGATCTAGCAGCTCCCAACATTCCAACACCTTGCCTACCCACACCCCAAATTTTATCCATGTATCCAGCCCAGCTGCTTGTTTTTTTTTTTTTTTTTTTTTGTGCCTGTCCTGGGGCTTGAACTCAGGGCTTGGGTACTGTCCCTGAGTTGTCATTGTTGTTGTTTTGCTCAAGGCCAATGCTCTACCATGTGAACCACAGCTCCACTTCCAGCTTTTTGGTGGTTCATTGGAGATAAGAGTCCTCGAAGACTTTCCTGCCCAGACTGGCCTCAAACCACGATCCTCAGATCTCAGCCTCCTGACGTAGCTAGGATTCTCGGCGTGAGCCACTGACACCCAGCTTCTGACCTGCGAGGCCCCTAACTGTGGCAGCTTCAGTCCCAGAATTCCGTGAGGTTTCCCACCTGCTATGGACTGCTGGGTGGATGGTTTCCGGCGCTGATGTGAGGTGGGACTCTCTATTTCTGGGTAACCTGTGTGTCTCTAGAGTGTTCACTAGAACCTCAAGACTTGAACTTGCCTGTCCTTCCGGCCATCCCTCTTTCCCTTTCTTGCCTTCCCTCTGCTTGCTCTGGGGCCCAAGATATGGGGGAAAGGAATGGGAGCCTTCCAGAGAATTCTTTCCCACGAGAGCAGAGCTCTGACCCGCCCCCCCATCCTTATCTGGCCCGGATGTGCCAAAACAACACAGATGCTGAGGCTCTGCAGACCCGAACGTGGGGATACTGACCTTCTGTGGCCAGCCGCTCTGCTCTGGCCTCTGTTTCCCCTATTGTGAATTGGGGGTGGAGGGTGGGGGGGGTGGAGAGAGCCCTAGGATGAGCGGGAAGAGGAGGTGGAAAGGTCCCAAACACCTGAACACACGCATGCTCACAGTCTGATGCCTGAGCATGTGCATATGCACACACGTGTGCACACATACACACACAGAGGCTACTGTGCCTATGTCCAGCTAGAGTTTGTTCCCTCCCTCCTTCCCTTCCTTCCTCCTTCCTTCCTTCCTTCCCTCCCTCCTTCCTTCTTTCCTCCCTCCCTCTCTCTCTCCCTCCCTCCCTTCCTCCCTCCTTCCTTCCTTCCTTCCTCCCTTCTTCTCTTCCTTCCTTCCTTCCTTCCTTCCTTCCTTCCTTCCTTCCTTCCTTCCTTCCTCCCTTCTTCCCTTCTTCCTTCTTCCCTTCCACTCCTTCCTTCCTTCCTTTCTTCCTTCCTTCCTTCTTTCCCTCCCTCCCTCCCTCCCTCCCTCCCTCCCTTCCTTCCTTCCTTCCTTCCTTCCTTCCTTCCTTCCTTCCTTCCTTCCTTCCTTCCTTCCTTCCTTCCTTCCTTCCTTCCTAGTTGTGCTTGAACTCAGGGCCTGGGTGCTATGCCTGAGCTCTTTTGCTCTACCACTTTGAGCCACAGCACCCCTTCCAGTTTTTGAGTGGTGAATTGGAGCTAAGAGTCTGGTAGGGACTTTCCTGCCAGGGCTGGCTTCGAACAGCCATCCTCAGATCTCAGCCTCCTGAGTAGCTAGGATTCTAGGCATGAGCTACTGGTAGCTTGTCTGTACCCACTTTTGGCCCAAGTTCCTGTGAATCAAAGGTAAATTCTTGCGCGCGCGCACACACACACACACACACACACACACACACACACACACACACACACACTTCCTTGTAATTCCGGCTGGCTTCAGTGTTGGCAGACAGAAACCCCAGAGTAGGTCACCCCGTAAAAGAAAAAAAGAATGAGCCTAGAGACAGGGGCACAGACTCTGTGCTCTGAGCTCAGACTCCTGAAGATCTCCATGCCAGGCAGATGAAGCTGACTAGGATCCCGTGTGTGTGTGTGTGTGTGTGTGTGTGTGTGTGTGTGTGTGCAACCACATGGGGTGGATAGATGTATAAATATGGACACAGGCAGGTACCAGAATGGATCCTAACTATTCCTAGTTGGGGTGGGGGGTGGGTGGGCCATTTTTAACATCGCGTCCACTCCCTGTGTCACAGAGGGTTTTCGTGTGGCCACGAGAGGCCAGGCCACAGCTGGCATTGGGTGGGGCAGAAGGTGGCCACCACAGCTGGGAGAAGTGTGGACGGAGACAGAGAGGCCCACCCTACCCTCTCTAGGCTGCCTGTTCTGCTGGTGTCACTACTGCTGCCTTCCTGTGGCTGCTCTGTCTTTCCATCTACCACTGCCATCTTTTTTTTTTGGGGGGGGGTCCGGTTGTGGGGCCTGAACTCTGGGCCTGGGCGCTGTCCCTCAGCTCTTCAGCTTAAGGCCAGCGCTCCACCACTTGAGCCACAGCACTGCTTCCGGCTTTTTTCTTTTTGCTTATGTGGTGCTGAGGAATCAAACCCAGGGCCTCAGGCATGCAAGGCAAGCGCTCTACCACTGAGCCACCTTCCCAGTCCCTACCACTGCCATCTTTGTCTCCTGCTCTCTGTCCCTTCCCTTCCCTTCCCTTCCCTTCTCTTCCTTTCCCTTCCCTTCCCTTCCCTTCCCTTCCCTTCCCTTCCCTTCCCTTCCCTCCCTCCCTTCCCTCCCTCTCTCCCTCCTTCCTTCCTTCCTTCCTTCCTCCCTCCCCCCCTCCTTTCTTCCCTCCCTCCCTCCCTTCCTACTTTCCTTCCTTCCTTCCTTCCTTCCTTCCTTCCTTCCTTCCTTCCTCCCTCCCTCCCTCCCTTCCTACTTTCCTTCCTTCCTTCCTTCTTTCCTTCCTCCCTCTCTCCCTTTCTTCCTTGCTTCTTTTCTTCCTTCCTTCCTCCCTTCCTCCCTCCCTCCCTCCCTCCCTCCCTCCTCCCTCCCTCCCCTCCCTCTCTCCCTCCTTCCTTCCTTCCTTCCTCCCTCCCCCCTCCTTTCTTCCCTCCCTCCCTCCCTTCCTACTTTCCTTCCTTCCTTCCTTCCTTCCTTCCTTCCTTCCTTCCTTCCTTCCTCCCTCCCTCCCTCCCTTCCTACTTTCCTTCCTTCCTTCCTTCCTCCCTCTCTCCCTTTCTTCCTTGCTTCTTTTCTTCCTTCCTTCCTTCCTTCCTCCCTTCCTCCCTCCCTCCCTCCCTCCCTCCTCCCTTCCTCCCTCCCTCCCTCCTCCCTTCCTCCCTCCCTCCCTCCCTCCCTCCTCCCTTCCTCCCTCCCTCCCTCCCTCCCTCCTCCCTTCCTCCCTCCCTCCCTCCCTCCCTCCTTCCTTCCTTCTTTCCTTCTTTCTTTGCCTCCCTCCCTCCTCTCCCCCCACTCCTCTGCCAGTCCTGGGGCTTGAACTTGGGGCCTGGGCACTGTCCCTGAGCTTCTTTTGCTCAAGGCTGGCACTCTACCACTTGAGCCACAGCACCACTTCTGGCTTTTTCTGTGGATGTGGTACTGAGGACTCGAACCCAGAGCTTCATGCATGCTAGGTGAGCACTCTACCACTAAGCCACATTCTGTTTTCTTTCTTATTACTCTTCCTCCATCCTGACAGGCATACCCTCTCTCTCTCTCTCTCTCTCTCTCTCTGCCTAATACTTCCTTCTTGTCTATTTGAGCTGCGTAAGGGTGAGAGGTAGCAATGTATCTGCGTCATACAACCTGGGAGCAGAGATTAGAGGTGACACAATGTAGGTGTGCATGTGCTTCTAGAATCTTCCTTCTCTGGGGTGACTTTTGTCCCTGACCTACCTCAGCAAACTTTTTCCTCCCTTCATCCCCCCCCCCCTCCCATTTTTTGTCGGTCATGAGGTTTGAACTCAGGGCCTGGGCGCTGTCCCTGAGCTCTTCCGCTCAAGGCGAGCACTCTACCACTTGAGCCACTTCCGGTTTTCTGGTGGTTCATTGGAGATCAGAGTCTCACGGACTTTCCTGCTCTAGGCTGGCTTTGAACCACCACCCTCAGACCTCAGTCCGTTGAGTAGCTGAGATTACAGGCATGAGTCCCAGTGCCCGGCTTTGTCCTCCTTTCTCTGTTTCATTCTCTGCCCTCTTCAAGAGTCTCCGTGTCTACTTTTCTTCATGACAGCTCAGAGGAAGCCATTTTCCTCCTCCTCAGCCAGCTCAAACTGTTTGCTTGAGACAGTCGGTCCATCCAGGCAAACAACCACTCAATTCAGACTTCTACTCTGACTGACAGGGAATATTTTCTCCCCACTCTGCTAAATTTACTTGCATTGGAGACTGAATTGGCCATTCAACAGAAGCTGGTGTTCACAGGCCGTCTTGCCCAGGCGTACAGATGAAACAGACTCACAGACAGACAGACCCACGTACACATGCTCGGGAGAGCCCAGCCGGGCTCAGATCTACACGTGGCTCGGGTCTGATAGGGTCCATTGGGGTGACCACACTCTCCCACACAAATCACACACATCTCAGGGTTCAATATTTTCACACACACACACCATGAAATAGTAGTGTCTATAAGATACGCTCAGACCTGTTCTGGGGCTTCTTTCGGGGAAACTGAGGCAAGGGGAGGGGAAAAAATATGTCTTACACCTTGAGCTAGGTTAAAAACAAAAAAAAGAGAGAAAGAATCCCATGGGTGGGAAGGTGGCTCAGTGGTAGAGTGCTCGCCTAGCATGCATGAAGCCCTGGGTTCGATTCCTCAGCACCACATACACAGAAAAAGCTGGAAGTGGCGCTGTGATCGAAGTGGTAGAGTGCTAGCCTTGAATGAAAGAAGTTCAGGGACAGCACCCAGGCCCTGAGTTCAAGCCCCAGGATGGACTAAATTAACAGCAACAACAAAAGAAGCCATCTCGGCCTAGCAGCTTGGGAACAACCATAAGACTAGCTTAAATCAGTTTTTTTTTTTTTTTCTCCTCTTCCCTTAGCTTATTGGGGATGGGGAGGGAGATTTTTTCTAGTCAACTCAGGCTGTGTCAGGGCCCTGAAAAACCTCAATAGCAACTCCCAGACCCTGGTCCTAAATGGGGACTCACTTTTTATTTATTTTATTATTTTTTTTTATTTTTAATTCCAAGGACAATAAATATTTGCTCTTCGGGAGACTGCTGTGGGAGAGTACAGGGTTTGGCCCAGTGGTGGAGAATGTCCATAGCAGTTCATCGAGACCACAGGCTGGTAGAGGGAGGAGAGGGTCGGGGGAGAGAGGAAAGGGCTGGGCCCCATTCAGAAGCTGACCAGGAGATTTGGGGGGGTTCATGGCTAAAACTCATTACCTTCCTTCATACCCTAGGACCTGGCTCTTTTCTCTCAGTGGCTTTTGATCAGAATACCTCTGTTTCACAACCCACACCTCTGTATCCCCCAAATTTTTAACCCCTTAAGAGCTTTTATTTCTCTTCCATTCAACTGTGTATGTCGGTGCTAGGTCTCAGGGTCTGGGCGCGATCTCTGATGGTTTTTTGTTTTGTTTTGTTGTTTTCTCTCCAGGTTGGTGCTCTACCACTTGAGCCACAACTCCACTTCTGCATTTCATTTTTCTTTTCTTTTTCTTTTAGCCAGTCCTGGGGCTTGAACTCAGGGCCTGGGCTTTGTCCCTGAGCTCATTTTGCTCCAGGCTAGCGCTTTACCACTTTGAGCCACGGCTCCATTCCCCACTTCTGGCATTCTGGAAGCTTCCTTTGGAGGTATAAGTTTCATGGATTTTCCCGCCCGGGCTGAGTAGGAATCTCAGCCTCTTGAGTTCCTAGGATAACAGGTGTGAACCACCAGCCCCCTGGCTACCTCTATTCAACTTGGATAGTCTCCCCAACACAGCCTGCCCCTACCCTTTCTCCACCCCTCTGAAATCCATGCCCCCCCCAACTTACATTCTGACTCTGGAGTAAATAAATAAGGGGTTCATGGGTAGCCTGGGAAGGTGGCTCAGTGGTAGAGTGCTTGCCTAGCATGCACAAAGGCCTAGGTTCGATTCCTCAGGACCACATCCACCGCACAAAGCCGGAAGTGGTGCTGTGGCTCAAGTGGTAGAGCGCCAGTCTTGAGCAAAAAGCAGCTCAGGGACAGCACCTAGGCCCTGAGTTCAAGCCCCAGGACTCCAAAAATAAAAAAAAGTGGGGGGAGGAAGGGGTATTCAGTATTCTCAGATGCAATTTGAGTTTTCTATCCTCAGGGCAGCTACGAAAGCCCTGTCTAAGGGCCTCCCTCTCTTTCTCCCCCCAAACCAGGCCTCTGAGAACAAACTGTCCCTTGAAGACACAGCCAATCCTCCTTCCAGAATGGGTCAAGCCTGGCCACCGCTGTCCCCAAGGCTGTCCCCAGTGGGGCTTTTAGGGCCGCTAGGGGCTCTGCCCATCCCTCCACCGTGCTGAGTCGAACTCCCAAATATAGCGTCATGGCCACAGCCGGACTAGGCTACCACAGCTCCAAGCATCAAGTCCTGGGCCGGGATCAGAGGTCCAGGAGTTGATTATAGGTCCGTGGGCCAAACCCAGGAGTTGTCTGCCAGCTCTGCCACCGCCCCCCCCCCCCCCGCCCGCCCCCCCCTGCCTTGGAACCACAAGGTTGGAGCCTCTGGTCCCCGTCAGCGCAGTGGCAAAAGGAAGAGCCCTGTGTTTGGCTTGAGCGAGGACAGAGTTTTCTGTATGTGTGCTGGGGGGGGGGGGTCACTAAAGATGGGATACAGGGGTAGAAACTCTCCTTGGCCTCTACCATCATCTACCTGTCATTGGCTAGTGTAGAGGTAGGGAAACTGAGGCCAGGAGAAAACAGAGATCAGCCCTCCCCGCCCCAGGGCCACCAAGAGGATGAAATTCTTCAGCTCCTTCTTTTGAGACATATTGCACCATCTTTCAAAGTCCTGGAGCTGGGGGGCCAGGTGGCTCACGCCTGTTCATCCTAGCTACTCAGGAGGCTGAGATCCGGAGGATCGTACTTCAAAGCCAGCCTGGAGAAGGAAAGTCTGTGAGATGCTTATCTGCACTGAATTACCAGCAAACCAGGAAGTGGTGCTCGCCCCTGAGCCAAAGAGCTCAGGGACACAACCTCCAGGCCCTGAGTTCAAGTCCCATGACCACACCAAAAAAAAAAAAAAAAAAAAGGAAGCAAGCCTGGGACTGTATCTGTAGGAAGCAGGTTTGTATCCTGTTGGTGCCAAGTAGAAGTCCTCCTTAGAATCAGACTTTGAGCCAAGGCTTCGTTTTCCTGACTGGATACCGATATTTATCTACCTAGTATCAACCTTTTTACTGATCCTTACCTCAGCCTAGAGTTTTGGGGAAGGAATGCCCATCACCACTGCTTGGACTCCCAAGTCTTTATTATTGTATCTTATTTTGCCAGTCCTGGGGTTCGAACTCAGAGCCTGGGCACTTTTCCTGTGCTTCTTTTTATTTTGCTCACAGCTGGAGCTTTACCACCTGAGCCACAGCGCCACTTCGGGCTTTGTGCTGTGGATATGGCCCTGAGGAATCGAACCCAGGGCTTCCTGCATGCCAGGCGAGGGCTCTACCACTAAGCCACCTTCCCAGCCAGGGACTACTAACTCTTATTGGGGGGCAAGGGGGTGGAATTTGAAGTCAGATACCCCACTCTCCTATAGAAGTTTGTATGCATGACAGGGAGCCCAAGGAGCTACTGTATAGCAACATTTGACCTATTTCGAAGGTTCTGGGTCTGGCCCAGGCCGTGTTCTCAACCCCTCCGGGAAGCATGGGCCCGTGTCCCAGCCTAGAGGCTGTATGCCAGGAGGACGCAGGCCAAGGAAGCCCGAGGAGCCTGTGGCTGAAAGGGGGGAGCACAAAAAGGGGGTGTATGTGTGTGGGGAGACAATGACAAACACATATGAGAACTTTACCCTCCTCTCCTGCCTCTGGTTCTTGGACCCCCCCAAAACAGCCAAGTGTCTCCTCGTCCCCCCCCCCCCCGCCACATACTATGAGCTTCCCAAGTCGGCTCAGCTCGGATGGTAGACATTCTTTTGCCATCTGCACGCTAGTTCTCGGGGAGGTCTGCCAGGCACACGCTGCCCACCCCCTCCACCTCTGTTGGTTTGTTTTCTCTCCGGCCAACCTGGCCACGCCGGGCACTGGGCACTGCCCATCTAGCAAGCCTTGAGCTTTTGATTCTGGCCATTATGAAGGTGTTGGATTGTGAGTTTAAAGGTTGGGGTTCTGGGTCCTGAGTTGTGTATCTGGGGGTATCGCTTTGAATCCTGAGGGTCTTGGGGTTTGAGACTTAGATTTTTTTGTTTGTTTGTTGGTTTTCTGTCAGTTCTGGGGCTTGAACTCAGGGCTTAGGTGCCCTCCTCCTCCTCCTCCTCCTCCTCCTCCTCTTCCTCCTCCTCTTCCTCCTCCTCCTCCTCTTCCTCCTCCTCCTCCTCCTCCTCCTCCTCCTCTTCCTCCTCCTCCTCCTCCTCCTCCTCCTCCTCCTTCTCCTCCTCCTCCTCCTCCTCTTCCTTCTCCTCCTCCTCCTTCATCTTCTTCTTCTTCTTCCTAGCACTCTAACACTTTGAGCCACAGTTCTACTTCCAATTTTCTGGTGGCTCATTGGAGAGAAGAGTCTCACAGACTTTCCAGCCCAGGTTGGCTTTGAACCATGATACTCAGATCTCAGCCTCCTGAGTAGCTGGGATGACAGGCATGAGCCACTGGTGCCTGGCGATTTTGTGTGTGTGTGTGTGTTTGTGTGTGTGTGTGTGTGTGTGTGTGTGTATGCCAGTCCTGGGGCTTGAACTCAGAGCCTGGACACTGTCCCTGAGCTTTTTCTTTTCTGCTCAAGGCTAGTGCTTTACCATTTGAGCCACAGCTCCACTGTCAGCTTTTTGCTGGTTCATGGGACATAAGAGTCTCACCGATTTTTCCTGCTGGCTTTGAACCACGATCCTCAGAACTCAGCCTCCCAAATCGCTAGGATGACAGGCGTGAGCCACCAGCGCAGCACCTGTACTTCGTGTCTAGGTGTGACAATCTTGAATTTTACGTAAGAGTCTGGATTCCCCAGTGTGGAGTTCAATTCTGGACTTCTGAGTTCTGGGTGCTGTGAGTTCAGGATTCAAGTCGTGAACCCCGAGTCTCTGAGGTTAGGGTTTAGACATTCAGGATTTGGGTTTGGGATCTGGGTTAAGATCCTGGGATCTGAGGTTGAGATTTGGGACCAGGAGCTCTGTTCCCATCCCTCCTACGCCCCCTGCTGGCTGTTTATCACAGTTACGTCTCCGTACACCATGGAGGGGGGCGGGCAATCATGGTCATAATTATTGAGGTGGGCACAGGAGGTGGCTGGGTGGACTTGGGGACAGATGAGCCTCATCTGGACTTGGAGATAAGAGTCTCATGGACTTTCCTTGCCCAGCCTTGACTTTGAACCGCGATCCTCAGATCTCAGCCTCCTGAGTAGCTAGGATGACAGGCATGAGCCGCTGGCAGGAGCCCTGGCTCTCTTCCTTTGTTTTTTGTGTTCAAAGCTGATGGTTTTTACCATTTGAGCCACAGCTCCCCTTCTGGCTTTTGGCTGGTTCCTTGGAGATAAAGAGTCTCAGGGCTTGGATACTGGTTGGCTCACACCTGTTATCCTGGCTCCTCAGGAGGTTAAGGATCTGAGGAGGGTGGTTCAAATCCAGCCCAGGGCAGTGAGACTCTTATCTCCAATGAATCACCAGAAAATCAGAAGCGGAGCTATGGCTCAAAATGGTATACAACACTAGCCTTGAGTGAAAAAGATCAAGGACAGCGCCCAGGCCCTGAGTTCAAGTCCCACTGACCAAAATAATAATAATAATTAGGGGCTGGGAAGGTGGCTCAGTGGTAGAGTGCTTGCTCTTGCATGCATGAGGCCCTGGGTTCGATTCCTCAGCACCACATAAGTAGAAAAACCCGGAAAATTTTGTTTTTTAAAAAGTCTCACAGACTTCCTGTCCGGGCTGGTTTTGAACTGCGATCTTCAGATCTCAGCCTCTTCAGTAGCTAAAGATGGCAGGCGTGAGCCACCAGCACCCCATCCTTGTTTTGTTCTGATGAATGAAAAGAGAATTTGGGAGGTGTGTGTGTGTGTGTGTATGTGTGTGTGTGTGTGTGTGTGTGTGTGTATGTGTTTTGTTGATTGTGCCTTTGGGGTCTCTGGAGCCACTGTGAACTATGGGTTAAGCAGAGGCAAGCTATCTGGAGGATCAGTGAGTGAGGCTCAGACACTGCTTAGAGATGTCTCCCTGTATGTCTGCCCCCCCCCCAAACCTCCGCCTGGCAGGCTGTCCGTCCTCTCCTTCTGTGGTATTTCTGACGGTCTCTGTGAAGCCCCCTCCAGCCCACCCCCCTCCCTGCCTCCCACCATCTCTTCGTTCTCAATACCTTGGCCAACCATCTGGAAGAAAAGTGAAAAACGTGTGACATATTCCCCCCTCTCCTCCTCCCCTCCCCCCCCCACCCCCACCCCCCCAAAAAACGCTGGATATTGTCAGAATTCCAGATGTGGGGTGTCCTGCTCTCCAGATGAAGAGAGGAATGTGTTCCTGGCTCCACCCCGCCTCCTTTCCCCGAGGGAGATGGAGGGTATATATGGGGGTTTGAGGGGGGAAGGCGGAGGGGGGGGAGAGGATTCTAACTCTGGGCTGCTGGTTCTTTTAGTCACTGAGGCTCAATTGGTGGGGGAAAAGGGGTGACCAGGGCCTGGGCCTGAGGACAGGGCTATCTTGATAGCATGCCTAGGCCTGTTGCTTGGCTTTGGATTTCGACACTGAGGAGACTCTCTTGGGTATGGAGGGGGTGGGGTGGGGTGGGGTGGGGGGTGGGGAGCTGTCTCTGATGTTTCTATCAAAGGCTCCAGGCACTTAAAAATAACCAGGAACATCCTTTCCCCTCCTCCTATCCCCTAAACTCCCCCCTCCTCCCGTACCCCAGCACAGACACTGGGGCAGAGAACAGAACCCAATGTGCATGCAAGATGTCCCCAACTCTTTTTTGAGTGTGTGTGTGTGAGTGTGTGTGTGTGTGTGTGTGGGCCAGTACTAGAGCTTGAACTCAGGGCCTGGATGCTGTCCCTGGATTCTCTCCCCCGACCTCCCAACTAAAAGCATGGGCAGAGGGACCTTGGGAAGTGTGTCAGAAAATGGGGTACAAGGGAACTGATGGCCAGTGGCTCACGCCTGTCATCCTAGCTACTCAGGAGGCTGAGATCTGAGGATCACAGTTCAAAGCCAGTTGGGGCAGGAAAGTCTGAGAGACTCTTATCCCCAATAAACCACTCAGAAAACCAGAAGTGGCGTTGTGGCTCAAGTGGTAGAGCGTTCGCCTTGAGCTGAAGAGCTCAGGGACCGACCGGTGCCCAGGCCTTGAGTTCGAGCCCCAGGGGCTGAGTCTGGGTTATGGCAAGCAGGGGAAGACATCTGGGCAGGGGGATGGGGGGGGAGGGAAGGCTGCAATCTGGAAGGGAGCTAAGCCTTGAGGCGTATAGGAAAGAAATGGCAGGGGTGGGGTGGGGGGGAGGACTGGGAGCTATAGGGAGGGGCAGTAGTAGGAAGCCAGAGGTTGAATGAAACCTGAGACACTGCCTGAGAGAGTTGGTAGCTGTCAAGATGGCTGAGGGCCATTCTCTTGGCACTTGGTGGAGGGGGGGGGGAAGGGAGGAGGGATGGGGAGGGGTTTCCTGGAGACCCCAGGACAGATCCCCTTAAATAGGACAGCTGCCGCCCACGACCAGACACTCACTCACACTCAGGCGTTATAAACACCCAGACATAAACACCCAGAGGGTCAGCACTGCAGATCCACAACGTCTGAGAAACAGGGCCTCAGAGACGGCAGCCATACTTACACATACCCCGTCCAGCATCTACATACCCGACACCCCAGACATACACACAGAGGAGCAGACCCACACCCCACCCAAGACATTGGAAGAAAAGGGCTGGGACACAGGACGCAGACAGACCACAGACACATATGGGCGGGGGCGGCGGTTCTAGGCCCGGAGTGGGGGGTAGAGTTTAACTCAAAAGAGTGCCTTTCAGTGGTCCATCCGGGTCTCAACTGCCACCACACTACAGTGCACGCTGGAGCCAGCCTTCATCGGTGTTGATGTGTGCATGCTTTTGTGTGTGTTGTATCTGTGCAGCAGGCCTGCACGTGTATACAACAAGTGTGTGTGTGCATAGGCTTGCATGCTTCTCTGTGTGCATGTGTGCATGCTTATACAAGTGTGCACGCGCGCTTCTCTATTATACATCCGCGCATGCGCACATACTTGTGTGTGCCTGTGTGCGCATGCGTGCATGTTTTTGTGTAAGTCTGTGTGTGTGTGTGTGTTTGCCTCAAGTTCCCTCCCCCCTCCCTCTCCCCAACAGGTGATCACTGAGGAATGAAGCAGCCCTCCCTTCTCCCCCACTCACTCCTGGGTCTGAACAATGCCCTCCCCAGGCCCCAAAATAGCCCCTGAGCAAAGCCAATGTCCTTTTATAGCCCTGTCCCTATTGTGCACTGTGGGGGGGGGGGGAGGGACTGGGGTCAGGAGGTGTCCAAGCAGGATAAAGGCCCAGCCCGCAGGGTCACCCCACCCCAGAAACTGCTCTCTGAATTCTTCTCTCCCCCAGGCCCTGTGTGTCCTGAGCTCCCATGGCCCCCAAAAAGCCAGAGCCAAAGAAGGAGGAGGCCAAGGCAGCTCCTAAAGCTGCTCCGGCCCCTGCCCCGGCTCCAGCACCAGAGCCTGACCGGCCCAAAGAAGTGGAATTTGATGCTTCCAAGATTAAGGTGAGTGAAGGGGCTGGGAAGGTGGCTCAGTGGAAGAATGTTCGCCTCTCCTGCACGAAAGCCCTGGGTTCGAGTCCTCAGGACCACACCATGAGAAAAAAGCCAGAAGTGGCGCTGTGGCTCAAGTGGTAGAGCGCTAGCCTTGAGCAAAAGAAGCTCAGGGACAGCACCCAGGCCCTGAGTTCAAGTCCCAGGACCGGCCGTGGTGGAATTCCCACAGTCTCTTGGTGGCTAGGAAGTCTTGTCTGACGGAGAGTCCCGAGTTAATAATCCTAGGGTAGACAGAAAAGGGGTTAAGATGGCATGGGGTGGGGTGAGGGGGGGGCAAAGGGGGAGTCCTGCCCAGGCAGGATCAATACTCACCCTGCCAAGATCACTGAGCTCAGAGCTGGTAGAACCTCTTCAAGGTCTCAGCTGGGGAAACTGAGGCACTCGGCTGGCTGCAAAGGGAAATCCTGAAAAGTCAGGCAGGAAGCTGGTGGTAGAGCTGTGGCCCAGTTCACCCCAGGAGCCATCCCCCCCCCCCTCCACCCCGCACCTTTCCTGGATGGAAAAATTGTCCCCAGAGTCTAAACTTGAGACTATGACAGCCACCTGTGATATGCACATATCAACACGCAGCATGATCCTCACCGCTCCGGTTCCCGGTTCTTAGCTGGCCAGAGGCCACTCTGCCGCCCTGGCTACGTCCCCAGAGGCCAACCTTGGGAGCCTGCCCAATCCCTGCATGTCCAGCAAGAGCTACTACCCCCATCCAGGCCACGCCTCCTCTTGGTCATGAGGCTTTCCCACAGGCACCTGCCTTTGTTTCTCAAGACACAGGTTCGAATCCCATCTGTGCGGCCATATTCCTTTGGCTCCCTGAGGTTTGCTTTCTTTCCCTCTTCTCTTCCTCTTTTTTTTTGTCAATCATAGGGCTTGTACTCAGGGCCTGGGTGCTGTCCCTCAGCTCTTCAGCTCAAGGCGAGCGCTCTACCGCTTGGAGCCACAGCGCCACTTCTGGTTTTCTGGGGGTTCGTTGGAGATCAGAGTCTCATGGACTTCCTTGTCCAGGTTGGCTTTTTGAACCACGATCCTCAGATCTCAGCCTCTTGAGGAGCTAGGATGGCAGATGTGAGCCACCTGCACAATGAAAATGGGACCATAAAGGTCTCATTGTCCAGGAACACACATGCACCCTGGGAGGTGTGTGTGGCTCCCTGATCCCTGTCTCCCTCCCCCCCCCAAACCCAGGTCAAAAGTTTTCATCTTCATGCTCAGTTGGTGAGACTCATGGTGACCAATCATCTCTCTTCTGGGATTCTTTCTGGTTTCTTCCATCACTCCCTGCCCAGTTGAAGGGCAGAGAGATTTAAATCCTGCAGGTCTCAGGAAAGACAGTTAGATGGATGCTATGGCAGAGGGGAGGGAAGAATGGAGGGACTCTGGGGGAGAAGTGGCAATCGGAGGGGGGGCAGTCACAACCCTAGTGTGTCCTTGACCTTGGGAAGAGTGACGGCAGGGACTAAAATTAGATCTGGAGTCAGGCACCAGCTGGCCAGCAGGCTCCCACCCATGGGCCTAGATTCTCTCAGAAGGCTGAGATCTGAGGATCGCAGTTCAAAGCCAGTCCGGGCAGGAAAGTCCATGAGACTCTTATCTCCAATGAACCACCAGAAAACTGGAGAAGTGGCACTGTGGCTCAAGTGGAAGAGCGCTCATCTTGAGCTGAAGAGCTGGGGGACAGCGCCCAGGCCCTGAGTTCAAGCCTTGTCATGACTGACCAAAAACAAAACAAAACAAGTGGTAGAGGCTAAGACGCTAGAGCAGAAATAGGCCGAGGGACAGCTTGATGCTTGTTTAGCTCTGAGTGATCAGAAGGTAAGAAAGCCTGGTCCTACTTTAGAGCTAATTGCTTAGAGTCTGTCTGTCTGTCTGTCTGTCTGTCTGTCTCTTTTTCTGTCAGTCCTGGGGCTTGAACTCAGGGCCTGGGTGCTGTCCCTGAGCTTGTTTTGTGCAAGGCTAGCGCTCTACCACTTGAGCCACAGCGCCACTTCCGGCTTTTTCTGTGTCTGTGCTACTAAGCAATTGAACCCAGGGCTTCATGCATGCGAGGCGAGCGCTCTACCACTGAACCATCTTCCCAGTCCTGAGTCTCTCTCTTTTATTTTTCAGATCGAGTTCACACCAGAGCAGATCGAAGGTGAGTTGGGGGGAAGATGGTCCCAGCAGTGGTGTGGGCAAAAATGGGGGTGATGAGCTCCCTTGGGGAGTGCCCACTCCTCAAGCTCATTCCTTGCCCTCTCCTGGCAGAATTTAAGGAGGCGTTCATGCTGTTTGACCGCACCCCCAAGGGCGAGATGAAGATTACCTACGGGCAGTGTGGAGATGTCCTGCGGGCACTGGGGCAGAATCCCACGCAAGCCGAGGTGCTCCGTGTCCTGGGGAAACCGAAACAGGAAGGTAAGCCACCCTGTCTGGGACTGCATGTTTTCCTCAGTGGGTCTGTGTCATGGATGGGACAGCCAGAGAAAACCCACCCTGGCTCTGCCCTCTCCCTTCCCAACCTCCTCCTCCACCATTCGAGTTGAAGACCAGGCATCTCTACCCAGAAAACATCACAAGCCAGGAGACCACAAAGATGCTTGCGCATCCATGTTCCTTGCTGCACTGTTCACAGAACCAAGTTATAGCAACAGCCCAGATGCCCTACAATAGACACAATGGAATTTTACACAGGTACCATTAGAAAGAATAAGAAAGATTATGTTAGCCGGGCGCCAGTGGCTCACGCCTGTTATCCTAGCTACTCAGGAGGCTGAGATCTGAGGATCTTGGTTCAAAGCCAACCTAGGCAGGAAAGGCTGTGAAACTCTTATCTCCAATGAGTCACCAGAAAACTGAAAGTGGTGCTGTGGCTCAAAGTGATAGAGCAGTAGCCTTGATCAAAAGAGCTTAAGGCTAGTACCCAGGCCCTGAGTTCAAGCCCCACAACCAAAAAAGAAAGAAAAGAAGGAAAGAAGGAAGGAAGGAAGCAAGCAAGCAAGCAAGCAAGCAAACCAGGCAGGCAGGCAGGCAGGCTGGTTTTGTTTTCTTTCCCTTTTGTTCTGTTTGTTCGTTTATAAGTCTTTGGGAGTTTAAGGGGAGGCACAGAAGTGGGGGGACAAAGGGCAAACCAATGCAGCAATGGTATCCATTGGACCCTTGATTGAAAATGGATTTATACAACTTGTGGGTGCAAATGGGAGGGGAAAACTGGGAGAGAGCAAGAGATGGGGTAACATTGTCCAAATAAAATGATATTATTATTTTTCTGGTCCTACAGAAGACTTGAACTCAGGGCCTGGACGCTGTCCCTGAGCTCTTCAGCTCCAGGCGAGTGCTCTACCACTTGAGCCACAGCACCACTTCTGGTTTTCTGGTGGTTCATGGGAGAGAAGAGTCTCACAGACTTTCCTGCCTGGGCTGGCTTTGAACCGTGATCCTCAGATCTCAGCCTCCTGAGGAGCTAGGATGACAGGCGTGAGCCACCCTGGTCTTCCCAGCCCACTTAATTCCATGACTTGTGCCTCTGTCTCTTTTTCTGAGTGATCATCAACTTCCTTCTCTGTTTGTCCTCTGGCTGTGTGTACCTTGGTCACAAGTAGAAGCCCAGCCCTTGGGCTGGGAAGGTGGCTCAGTGGCGCTCACGTAGCATGCATGAAGCTCTGGATTTGATTCCTCAGTACCACATCC